>NW_026260839.1:0-40000 GCF_024613125.1 Pisolithus orientalis | reverse complement strand
GTGGTTTCAAGGACCAGATATACGAGCTTTTCCAGTTGCTGCCGAGCGACACCCAAGTAGTCCTCCTTTCTGCGACGATGCCGGCCGATGTTTTGGAGGTGACGAAGAAATTTATGAGGGATCCCGTTCGAATTCTCGTCAAGAGAGATGAGCTGACGCTTGAGGGTATCAAACAATTCTACATCGCAGTTGAAAAGGAGGAGTGGAAATTGGACACGCTTTGCGATTTGTACGAGACTGTGACGATTACGCAGGCGGTCATCTTTTGCAATACGAGACGGAAGGTCGACTGGTTGACCGAGAAGATGCATCTACGAGAGTTTACGGTCTCGGCCATGGTGGGTAATGGTCCAGAGCAGTGTTTTTCGTGATTAATCCATTTGTCTTTCCCCTTCGTCGGAACAGCACGGAGACATGGAACAAAAGCAGAGAGAGGTTTTAATGAAGGAATTCCGGTCTGGCTCATCTCGTGTCCTCATCACTACGGATCTTTTGGCTCGCGGAATTGATGTCCAGCAAGTTTCACTCGTAATCAACTATGACCTTCCGACAAACCGGGAGAACTACATCCACCGCATTGGACGCGGTGGGCGGTTCGGACGTAAAGGCGTAGCCATCAACTTTGTCACGACCGAAGACGTCAGGATGCTGAGAGATATCGAACGTAAGCGTCATTCATACAACAACTTGATTCGGCAGGTACTGAGGTAGATCCGCTCTGGCGCAGAATTCTACAACACGCAGATTGACGAGATGCCTCTTAACGTTGCGTGAGTATCGTTCGTACTACGCGGCAACTTATCAGTCAGCTAACCATATGCACACATCTCTAGCGATCTCATTTAGATTTATTTGACACAAGATTCGCGGTACGACCGCTATAATTGTGGTCGCCATCGTGGAACACAGTCTTTGGAAATTCTCTTGATTGCAGTACCGTAAAAAGTGATAGTCGTGTTCTCAGCAAGCTGGCAAGCTGTATGGAGATTACCGTTTTCCTAGTACCTCGTTCCTTTGCGTGTCGTGCATATGTAGTCCGTTTACACTGCGTCATGAAAGCGGAAGTGGAGATGCGACATGTGGAACGACATTCTCATACATGCCACACCCTTGCGGATTGGGCTTCACAGGGCCTCACGCAGAAATGAAAAGGACGTGGTATCACTAATGAGCGCCTGGGAGCTCCATAAGCTCAATTCCAGTGTTGCAGCATAGCCTCATGGAAGTGCCGTCCCAACGGAGTCGAGTCTTAACCGGCTCTCGTCGAGGCTGTACCCTCGCTGTTATCGATTTCACAGGTTACGAGGTGCCGTGTATTTTTTTTCCCTTCAAAAGGATCTCGTCAGATTACCGCCCGCCTAGTCCAGCGACAAAAAGGGTCCCGTTGCCGGTTCAAGGCGGATATATTCCCCCCTTTCATCGCCTTGCCCCTCCAACGCTTCGCTTCCGCAGCGCAGAACAGCCCAAAATACAGTCCAGCCTCGCCTTGACCTCAACGTCAGCGGTTTGGCCTAGGCGGCCCAAGCTTCTTCATATACAAAAAAGCAGGGGCCCCCTGCATGTCTGTTCATCTCGATAGCCAAATCGTGCACCCGTGGCATCACTCCCACTCTCGCACCAACACCTCGTTACCTACCAAGCCACGAACCTTTAAGTTCAGGCATATTGCCCTTGACAGCTCCATATCATATCCCGTCAAAAAGTCGTCATGGTGAGTTTGTGTTTTGGATGGATCCCTCATCGCCCTTCCATCACATTTTTTTCATCCGTTTCCTTCGATCCATCTTCGTATTTCTCTTAAATATCATCATCGTCGCCACTTTCTTCTTCTTCACAATGGATACACGCTTGCTCACATACTACATCTCCCAGACACGTCGAGGAAGGCTCAGTATATCTACCACCCATCCTGCAAATCACTCCGTCACACCATCCACATCTACTCCCATGACCGCCGCCACTTGGCCCGCAGCCTCCCCTGTTTCCCGAGAGACACCTTATGCTCTCCGCCCACCCAGCGCTTCTGAAATCCTCCCTCGATTGTTTGTCTCCGACCTCGCTTTCGCAGAAAACTCTGCCTCGCTCGCTTCGCTGGGAGTCACTCACGTCCTCTCCGCCATGTGTGGCCACGTTGCCGTCCCGCGTAACATCCACCTTCAACACGTTCAGTGCAACTTGGAGGACCTTCCCTTTGCTGAACTCGTGGACAAGTTACCTGGGACGACGAAATTTATCCGCGATGCATTACGAGATCCTAATGCGCGCGTGCTCGTTCACTGCGTGGAAGGCGTCAGCCGTAGCACGTCGGTTGTCTGCGCGTACCTTATTGCCGAGTATGGATACACCACTGAGCGGGCTATCCAATATGTCAAGTTGAAGAGACGATCTGCAGAGCCCAATTTCGGGTTCGTACAGCAGCTTCGCGAGTACGCGGACAAGCTACAGCGACTATGAGAAGACTCAGGGTCACTACCCCACGCACATCACACCTACCATACCATGCACCCATGGACACGCACACTCATACAGCAGATGGCGCCACAGATGTTATGAATCTCTTATGACCGATGTTTATGAAGCAGTGACAGTAAAAAGGCCAGGTCATTTGTGCCACCTGCAATGGGTGGCAGTCAGATGATTTCCTCTTCCCTACCCGTCGGACACGCAGACAGACACGAGGTTTCATTCGGGCACTATAACGATATTTGCTTTCGGACCAAAGTGACAATTATCCTGTACATGTATCCTCCACTTTATACCCCTCACGATCCATATTTATGCTATAGGGGGTTTACTGCACTCGTAATAATGCTGCGCAGCTATGCGGCAATAGCAATAACCATAACTATTCCTAGTCCGTCGTCCACTCTATCGTACAAGGTCTTGCTATGTATAATGATGAATATAATATGTGCGGCGATATGATCCTCACGAGCAGCATCCTTGTTTCCTCGTGCCACCCTTACCTATCCCTGTATTGCCGTCGGAAGGCTTCGAAAGCTTCACTCCGGGTGACTGGAGGGTGGGTAAAATGAACCGTGTTACAGTAACGGCGCGAATTGCGGAGAAGCGGTAATTGCGTCAGCGCCTCGACAGGTAGAATCAAGACAACCTACCCTATTATCGTCAAACACGCCCCGTTTTATCTTGTCCAGGATATCACGCGCTGCTTGTTCAAATGCCCAGTCTACGTTCCGACCCGATTTAGCGCTTGCCTCTACAAATAGTAATCCTTCTTCCTTTGCCCACCGCTCAGCCTCCGCCGTCGGAACCTCCCTGCGTTTATGGTTGGCACTTTCCTCGGTCCCGCCGTCGCACAGATCCACTTTATTCCCCACAAGAATACAAGTCAGGTGTGGGTCTGCATGTTCTCGCACGTCGGCTAGCCACGACCGTGCGTCGAGAAAACCTGTGTTTCGAAGAAGCTTGTCGTCAGCAGGTGAAAATGCATTTCCGGGAAAAAAAAAAGGGGGGGGGGGGGGGGGCGGATGGAGCAAATATTCCACGAGAGATACGCACTTGCACGGTTGGTCACATCGTACACCAACAGACAACCCGCGGCGCCACGATAGTACGAACGCGTGATGGATCTGAAGGACTCCGTTCCAGCAGTGTCCCAGCCTGATCGTGTCACGAAGCAGAGACGCGCGAGATAAGCAATGTCAATTTAGGAGTGGGAAAAGCGCATGGCATGTACTACACGTCAGTGGCCAGGCTGTAGGAAACGCGGCATGTGCGTGAAAGTGGGAGACGAACACTGCAGTTTGATGATCTTGCCCTCTTCGGGTATCTCAATTAACTTTGCTCCAAATTCCACTCCTAGCTAGATGAATCGCAAATGGAGCAGAGTCAGTGTCGAAACACGTGTGGTAGAAGAAATCATATGAATATAATGACGAATATCACTCACAGTTGGGTCCGGGTTGGAGAGAAAGCGTTGGTCCGTGAGACGGACGAGCAGTGAAGACTTGCCCACCGCCGCATCCCCTGAGAACGCGCGTCAGTCGAACGGTGGTCAAGGCTGAGCAAGCCCAATGGTCAACCTGTTATTATGAATTTGAGAACATAGTGCCACGTTACACCCGACATCGTGGACCCAGTACAACCGTTGCAAGTGGGGAATGGAAGAGGTCATTGCGTCACAACCTGGGTCGACCCGTCTTCACGGGGGTCGCAGCGGACATTCCCGGGAAAAAGTCGCTGATAGTTGAGGTGTGTGTTTAACTCGCAACATTTGACCACGATGAGCAGTGCAACCTGGCGAAACTTTTTCACGTATGCTATCGCTATCGTTGTTTTGGGCGACTGATTCACCGTCTTATGCTTTTTTTTTTCCTTCCAGGTACAATAAGTACGCCCAAATCACTGCACGAGCCGTTCGCCAGTCATTGAAAGAGACGGAGCGTGTCGCTGCTGAGAAGAGAGGCGTCACCGCCCTACGATACCAGAAGTGGGAGAACGGTGTGGGTGGTACACAGGTGCGAAATGCATACGGCCTACGTATGTTTTACAGTTTGTTCAGCACGTCCTCCAGGTATACCTGAACCCTGACGCGGATAAGGGTCTTGGCAAGCCGGCAGTCTAAACCCATCTTTCGTAGCTTCGATATTCATTCTGATATTGTCCCTCAAATGTGGAAATAGAGTTGCCTGAGTCGTCGATGGAACCACTTGCGTTTGAGGTCGGTGAGGTACAAACTGCGTTCAAATCTGCGCGACCCTTGTACACTACCGCGTCTCTCGTGCCATTCAAAGCTAAGGCTAGGTTAAGTTAATGGGTGGGCGAGGGAACTCTCGCGGCAGCACCGCGATGGTCAAGTCATTTCCTATGCACTACTGGTTCAATGGTCTCTTTCGTGACTGGTGCTTTCCCAGCAAAGAAGCACCATGCGTTCAGGTCTGGCCGCTAGTTAAGCGATTATTCCTTCCAATTCATTTGTTTCAGCATTCACACGTCGTCCTTAATGCTGATGACAACCTAGCGTTCCAGTGATGGCTATTGTTATACCATGGTGACACCGATGTCATCCTTGTGGATTGCGAAGTGCTTCGCTTTTCGCCCACATCAAATTTATTGAACATTCATTTCCGCGCCCCCCCCCCTCCGCGACCTAGCGTATTGACCTAGGGGTCGTCATCACCGCAATGGGCTGTCCGCCATATTACTGATGTGGTTGTGATGGTTATGCGTACACACGTCGGCCCGCTTCTGTTCCGTTCCACGTATTGGTTGTTCTCCCACCCCTTTTCATGGACTAGACCGCATACGTAGTTGAGACGTGGTCTCATATGCTGCCTGTCCCTTGCCCACTAGATCGGTGCGGACAGGTGTGGACCTGATTGAAGGCATCTCGCCTGGACAGTATTGCGGGTTCAATTCAGCAACTCAGCAATAAATGACTTTAGGATCCCCGGAGCCCAGTAGTACACTGGTTTGGGTTCGCTCGAGGTGGTAGTGTAGTCAACCGAAGGTGTGACAAGCTTCGTCTCACCACACTCACTCTAACGAGGCTGACAGCCTCAACATGCCAAGGGAAGCTGTTAAGGAAAGGAAGCAAAGAAAGCAAGGGGTCAATGTAAGTAGAAAGACCTGATGGAAATACAGGAAATAGAGGCACGGAACGTTGCGACTGACAAGTTTGAGGTCAAAATTTTGCTTCCTTCGACCGTAAAAGCTATGTATGGCTTCGAATATCGGGGCTTACTCTGTCCCTCAGCATCCACAGGGACAGAGCACTTTGCTGAATCTCTCAGATAGAAAAACCACGTACGCAGAGAGAACAGTTGCGAAAACTACTATAACAGCATTTGGAAGCGAAGAAGGCAGGCAAATAATACTTGATCTCCTGGCGTTTCATCCATTACAGTATATTGTCCATCAAAACACAAGGGCGGCACAACTTCGTACCGGCGTACCCTACATGTCCGTGATCCGGTAGATAGCAACGGACCTCACACAAAAGGCTCACCTTTTATCCGGTAATCTCACTTCCTCAACACAGTGAGGAGCGACGACGAACCAAGTAAAATAGAAGATAAAGGGAATGATGTCAATAAGTGGGGAAGAAAAGGACACGTTGGATCTACCAAACGACACGCTTTTACTTGTTCGTAACAAAACCTTTCCCAGAGTACCCTTCTGACGATATACCTGAAGATGAGGGCGGGAGAGGGGCCGTCAGCGTGACGCCAGAGCAAGTGGAGGAGTCGGGGGGACTCTGGCGTACCTGTGATGGGGTTGAGTTTTGCTTCGCGTGCACGTTCGTTGGATGCTTCTTCCCATTCGCGGTTGAGAGTCTTGGGTGGTGGTGGAGCTGTTTATAATTTTTATACCAAAACACAGAACGAAGAATCAGTCCGTCAAACATCCGGGAAGGAGGGAGTTGGAAGGCACAGTGAGAAAAAAAAGACGTACCAAATGACCTGATCGCGAAATACGTCATTGCTGCGACACCGATGAGACCCGAAGTTGCGAAGAAGATTTTAAGCCCTTGACCCGGAGGGGAAACCGGAGCTCGAGGTCCATGAGGTCCGAAAGCGACGTAATAGGCTATTCTCGAGCGAAGTGATGGAAAAGAATCCAGTGATATCACGACACGGACACGTTCAAACCCAACGTTCATTCAAGACCGGAAAACATGAAAAATGACACTGTAAGAACAACGAACGCGAAAAAAGAGACGCTCAAGCGTGAGGCGAACCTACGCACCAGCTTTCTTTTCATCGATCGACAGCTGTTTCCAATCTTTCTTCTGCAACTCCTCGAGTTGTCGGTGTACGAGGGCCTGATCGCTCTTGGACATTTGCTCCCACTGCGCCTCCATGTTCGAGAGCGGGATGACGGACTGTGCGGGTGCAGCTGTCGGCGAAACAGGCGCGTGTGCTGCGGTGGTGAGACGACGCAATGCAACGCGCGAGCGGGCCAGGCAGATGGCTTGCATGGTGGAAAGCAAAGGAATACTGAACCGTGTTGGCAGAGAAAAGAAAATGGCTCAACGGATATTAGCGGGGCAAGGCGTGGGAAAAGCACACAACGACATGCCCGGGGGTGTTGATCGGCTGCCACCGGGTTGCACTGGGTATTCACGCGAACTTCACAAATGTACCGTGTCAAGCATGTTAGCCACTACACTCTCAGTACATAGTCCGGAGAGACACCAAGGAACACTTTTGCAAGGTGGAAGCATCGAGAAAGAAAGAAAGAAAGAAAGAAAAAAAGAAAAAAGGAAGACGACATGAAGATAATGTGACAGATGAAGCAGCAGTTTAGCAATACAAGGATATCATATCATCTTGCTCAAGCTCCGTCCACAGGAGCAGCAGGTCCAGTGCAGTCGCGTGAGATATGTCTAAACGCAACGTTAACCACCTGGCACAAGCAAACTACGGCACCTCACTTACCCCTCCGAACCACAAGTGTAGCAAGCACGCCTCTGAGGCTGAGGGCAATCGCGGCTAATGTGACCCTAGTGGGACACACACCCTCAGCAGAGTGTCTGCCATCTACACAGACCAACTTACCATTCCAGAGCAGTTATAGCACTTGGACCCCTGCACACAGTCCCGAGACAGATGACCTACGCCGCCGCAAGAGTAGCTGCCAAGACACGTATTAACATTCCGCACCCTCCACACTCAGGAGCGACACATTACCAAGTCTTGCCGCCGCCGCCGAAACCGCCGAAACCTCCGCCACCGTAGCCAGCATTACCGCCAGCACCCTCAGGGCATGCACGAGCAATATGCCCAACCTTTCCGCAACGGTAGCATTCCGTACCAGAGGATCCGAACCCGGCGCCGTAGCCACTATTGTTTTGAGTGCAATCACGGGACTTTCCACAATATGAGCCCAATCAACAGCCAAAAGAGAAAGGTTACGCGGCGTACAATATGACCTTCCAGACCACATTTGTAGCATGACTTCACCTTTGCTTCCATGGAGCAATCACGAGAGACATGACCTTCCATGCCGCCTACATGACAAGTAGTGTCGAACGACGGATGATACGTCAGACACCCATCCAACCTCCAACATCAGGAAAAGCAGCTTACAGTTGTAGCTGATACACCACAAGCACCAGATGAGCACCGTCTCTAACACATCACGTGACGATTAAACATTACCATGTAGGCGTGCCAGCCTTGGGACAGTTCGCAGCTTGATGGCCGACTGATGGTTGAGTTCCATTTTAAAGAAATGGTTGATCGTTTTGCGTGGTGGTTTGCGTCAGGATGTGGGTGTGGGAGAGAGGTCACAATAAAAGGCGCGTGAGCAACGTCAATATATTGCATTGCGATTGGAGCGAGTGGTCGAGAACGTGATCACATATGCGTCATCGGTAATATATGAAAAGCAAAGAAGATGAACACAACGGTCCACGTCAGCGCCCTACCACACGCGGAAAATGATTGAAACGAAGGAGGACAAGAAAGGAGTAGACGAATGGCGCCTAAGTCGCCGGAAGCGACCCCCTCTCGTCAGGTAGACAAAGAAGTGCCGAGGAAAGGTAGAGCGAACAACACGAAATCACCACGCACAGCCTCCACAGTTGAAACATCCTCGCAGAGCAGACATTTTTCTTTTTCAACAAGATGTGACCTGCGGGGAAATTTTCATTAGGGGGCGCCCGAATCATGCACACTCAAAAGTCCTCCTGCACGAGTCGGCCGTGATTCGTGCAAGAGGAGCCCAAAGAAATAAAGGACGGAACACATACCTTGTATGAGATGGTGGTAGTTGGAGGTCAAGGGGGTATGTAGCAGGAAAAAGAGGGAGTCGGATGCCATAATCAAAGGCAATCTCGGACACGTGGTGATCACGTGCCAGACTGTACACACTAATACTAATACTAAATAGCTCATTTACCCAACTCCTTCGAGTTGGAGTTCTCTGCCTTCACAGTCCGCTTCTCCTTGTCATCCACGCTGTCTTCCAACTCAGCGCGCCCTATTGTCGCCTTATTGTCCACCAACGCATGCAACGCAATCACCGCCCTCAATAGACTGCTCAAATACACCACCAACAACTCATCGTTCGTGCTTGACGTGAAGCTCTGCGTCAGCGTCGCATCGCTAAGGTCAGGCAACAAATTCAGCGCATCTTGGAGATGGTATATGATTTGATGGTTCACGGGTAACTTGCCCTCGGCCACGTCCAGGAGGTAGGTGTGGATGTCTCGCAGTCGTGATTGTAGCCCTTGTAAGGACGCAAGCTGTTCGCTTACGCGCGTTGCGAGCGTCGTCGTCGTCGAATCCTTAATATCCCGCAAAAGATGTTCGACTCCGATTTCTTCGGCTTCTTCTGCCTCGATGGCTGAAGGGACGTGCAAAAACGTTTTCCGTGTCTCCGTACCGTCCTGGCAAAATCGTTTCACCACGTCTCAGACATGATGAAAATAGATGACATCTACACTGAAGACCTTACGTCTTTGATCTCTTCCACCGCATAGTATGCATCTGTGGGGATGCCAACAGTGTCTGGTCGCACGTCGATAATAACCATGATCGGTTTGGCGATGAACCGTTTGAACAGGTCGTTGATTTCCTGGTCCGAAGCCCGAAGTTTTGGGCCCGTATGATACCAGCCAATCATCCGTTCTCGGGCTGATCAAGTGTGGCACACACCACATGGAGAATTGAGGGAAATAACGGGAAAAAAGGCAGGGAAGACACACCGTTAACTTTCCTAAACATATCATACATGCCCTCTATGTAATTATGATCCAAAAACCACGTCTTGCTATCCTTCTCGTCCTCTTCAAACGGGATCGCGAATGAATTGGCGACGTTGACAGTTTTGCCGTTGTCTTGTCCCAATAGAACACCAACGACGCGTTTTGAGGACGTACGTGACACGGACCGGGCATGATGGTCTGTCACGGAGAGCAGAACGAGAGGGTGGACGACTAAGAAGCAGTTCAGGATCTGGGGTGTCAAATGAGTGCGAGCTAGTGGCACTCGCCTACGGTCGTGTTAGCCAGAGCTGTTAACTGTAAACCAAAGTCGTCAGTTCATTGAAGAACCACGACCATATGGCACTTACTTGTTCGCTGGTGGAGGCGACCATGATTGGGGACGGCGTTCCTCTGCAGGCGCAGCTGACTTTCGAGTTTGTAGGACGCGCGTCCTTGTTGACGGGTGTTTGTACTAGTCCCTATGTTATAGCTATTACGACTATTAGTCTAACGTGTCCTCCCCAATAACACACTCCCCGCGTCATATCTCGCCTTCCCTTCTTTTCATACGCGGGGATGAGACCGTATCTTTCGTGAAGAGCCACTGGGAGAATTTGGAGAACGAGAGTTGAAGCATGACGGGTTCGGTCGCGAGTGGTGTCTGTTTCGTCGATGACTACGATCGGGTATACATTCCACATGAACGTGTCATGAGCGAAAGTATGTATCGGCAACACGAACGTGATCGCGCCGCCGGATCTCTTGTTTCCAAGGTATGCACGGCGTCTCAAAGCGAAGCATCTCGAAGAATGTGATCATATTGTTCCATTAAACCCTTCATCAGAAAACCACACCGACGCCCCAGGATGTAGGGGGAGGGGGAAAAAAGAGCCTCACATGATCGTCCTCCTATGCACACAGCCTGTCGTGGGTAAGACTTTCGATCTTCTCTTGCTTATCCCGCGTGGATGAGAAGGGCTCTAGTACGTTCTGGGGAAGTCCCAGGTTGACTGGTACCGGTCAGCACTATACCCAATGGAAGAAAGGAATGGCATGGCCGATGCACACCCCACACGCACCTTCAAATAATACAAACGGTTCAGCACAATCACGGCGTGTGGAGCAAGCACCAACGAGACCTGGCTGAAGTTGAGAATGTAATTAGCCATAACAAAATTGCGCCGCACCTTCTTTGCGTTGTTCCCAACTGCATAACGAGACGGTGAGCGCAGGATCCAATACCAAAACCGCGGCTCGCAATCCCCTCCCTCCCTGGGTTGGACCCACCAACGAGCTCGGATCACACATAGGAAGAAGTTCACCTTTAGAAAACCAAGCCCGCACCCGTTCCTGCACGGCGTACAACAGCGGTGCATTCTCTGATGCCGCCTTTGGCCGCGAGACGCGCCCAACGAGCGGGATCATGGGTATTTATTGCAAGTGCACGCCTGCCAAAAATGTGCGCGAGGAAACGAAGAGGGCATTGGCTTCGTTGAGCATTCGATAGGCTGGTTGGAATGAGTCCTTGGTGAAAATTTTTTATTTCAGAGCCACGACCGAAGTGCGAGCAGTCAAATGAGCCTTAAGAACCAATACGTAGGTGCTGTCCTATGTATACTTCAAATACGATAATCATCATAATCACCACCAATGGGCAAGTGACTCCAGCGGGAGACGTAGGACTTGACAGGGACAGATGAAGCGAGCACCAGGCACTGGGCAGGCACCAATTACCTAGGCTAAGCTCGCACTACATGACACTTCACCCTGTTGGAACCCGAGAAGGATTCTTAAAACCGTTGTAATGTACCTCTGATGCTATTCCTCGGGAAACAAGCTACTATGGATTGAATATATATGGCACTGAAACATCGAGGGCTATCTAGTAAGAAGATGGGATCCCGCTAAGTACGAACTCGGATAAGATTGCCCAACAACCAACACCACCATGTTCCCGCCAATGTACACCGCGATTGCAACAACAACCGTGATGAGGATGGCAACGGATTGCTCGAAAAATTGGTGCTAATTAGGGGCTACATTAAGCACAGGATAACGAAAGGTATCCAAGTAACTCACCTCGATTCATGTACTCCACGCCTCTGCGTTGCAAGAGACATCTGAGATGGGTAAAATAAGGTAGCGGTTGAATGAAATCAACATTCACTCTCTTAGCCTCAGCGGCGGTTTCGCAGGAAGCCGTCATTGTCGATTCACGAGTTTCTTGGAAACTTGCCCGCCACGGTTGGAATCTAGCCTCTGCTAGGCGGCATTCCTCCTCCGCCTTAAACGCCTCTAGCTCGAACTTGTCCGAATCCGAATCCAAAACCAACTTCTGCGTCACCAGCTGGGGCATTGCGTCGCCGCCTCGGGGATCTGGTTTGCTACCTCGGGAGTCTGTTGCCCCTGCTTGTACTGCCGTCGCTGCGTTTCCTTTCTGGCTGTATATAAACAATGAGACCGGAGGATTAATGGTTTTTTAAGTGCCTGCTCTTCTGGACATGCTGTTCGTGATGAACAGCATATCCGGAAGAGCAGGGACTTCATGCATATCGTTGGTATGAGCGATAATGTGACGGACTTGTGACTCGGATTACATAATACTCTACCACCTCGGACGGTCGCAACTCTCTTTCATATCGTAGCCGACGCAGACTCGACCCCACCCCAACAAGCAGGAGACCAGCGGCGACTGAGACAGGCAGGCAAAGTTAGCGAAAAGAGAACGAGCGTCATGCCCACAGCAACAGTCAACGGTATAAATGCAACCTCTACCACGAATGGAAAGGCCATTAAATCCAAAAACCAGCTTCGTCGGCTAAAGGCCAAGCAGAAGAAAGCTGCTGCTACTGCTGCGGAGACGACTTCTGTGCGTCATCCTCTTCCTTGGTTGCGATCGCGGAGACTAACACTATCTTCATAATCTGCATTCGCGTGCTCACCGAAATAAAAGGCAACCGGTGTTGTCCAGGCGAAACGCGAACAGGCGCACGACGACGAAGACAATGTTGAGTATATTGTCGAGCAGTTGGACGTGCAGGATCCGACACTTGAAATCTTCTCCGACATTTTTGCTAAATTCCAGGTTGTGTCTGAGGTTCAAGTGCGTCCATTCTCCGTTTCGGCGCTCGTCGTATTGAATGTTGTCATTTCCTGCAACGTAACGGATTCAGGAAAAAGACACCCAACCATCCAAAGGCGAAGTTATCTACTCTGACGACGACATGGCCTCCGACGAAGGGTCAGATGCAGAAGCCAAAGCCAAACCCCTTTCCAAGAGCAAGCGGCGAAAGATGGCACGACTGACGATTGCCGAGCTCAAACAGCTGGTGTCCAAGCCAGAAGCCGTCGAATGGACCGACCCCACTGCTGCCGATCCCAGGCTACTTCTCCACCTCAAGACATACCGTAACACAGTGCCTGTTCCTGCCCATTGGAGTGCCAAACGTGATTACTTGCAGGGGAAACGTGGTATCGAGAAGCCTCCCTTTCAGTTGCCCTCGTATATTGCGGACACGGGCATCGCAACGATGAGAGACGCGATCAAGGAAAAGGAGGCAAATATGTCGCTGAAAGCAAAGACGAGAGAGAGGGTTCAGCCGAAAATGGGGAAGATGGACATCGACTATCAGAAGCTGCATGATGCGTTTTTCAAACATATGACCAAGCCGGTTGTCACAGGGTTCGGGGAGATGTGAGTGTGTAAGATTGTCCATGGATGCCATCTGTATTCTGACGGGATTTCTCGCCACTGCTATGTAGGTACTATGAAGGAAAAGAGTTCGAAACGTCCCTCAAGCATAAAAGACCTGGCGAGCTTTCCCCTGAACTAGTGGAAGCCCTGTCGATCCCCCCTTTGGCACCGCCACCTTGGCTAATTAGCATGCAGCGTTTCGGACCTCCGCCTAGCTACCCCACTCTGCGGATTCCAGGTCTGAATGCACCCATACCAGAAGGGTATGTGACTGTCATCGTGCTTCTCCGAAGACAAAATATGATTTACCCTCTGTTTTCTGATCAGTGCGCAGTGGGGCTTCCACCCTGGTGGATGGGGTAAGCCCCCGCTGGACGAGTACAACCGACCATTATATGGTGATGTCTTCGGTGTGTTGCCTAAAGTAACAGACACAAACGTAGGTGGTGCTTTGTTGTGTTTCGTGTCTGTGTACTGATAGTTCTTTACGTAGGCCGGAGAACCAGTCGAGAAGACACCGTGGGGTGAGCTGGAGCCAGAGGAAGGTACGTATGCGCTTTTCCCCTCCCATGACACAACCTAATGCCCTTCATAGAGGAAGAGGAGGAAGAGGAAGAGTCCTCGGAGGAGGAAGTGGAAGAAGAGGAAGCCGCCGAACCCGCTGCCACGGACGGGTTGCAGACTCCTTCTGGATTGGCGACGCCCTCTGGACTTACGAGTGTCGTCTCGACTGTTGCAGGTGGACTAGAGACGCCAGACTTTTTGGAGCTGCGAAAGACGACGACGCGGGAGACCGCGGAGAGCACGAGTGGTCCGAGGTCGTTGTATCATGTCGTGCCGGAGAAGCAGACGAACGTGCGTGGACTCATGGGGAGCGAGAGGGGGTACGATGTCGCCGCTGTTACGGGTGGGCAGGCAGCTATACCTGTACTAGGAGAAGACCGTGGTACAAAGGTCGGCTGACTCGTTCATTTCTGGAGGGTGCAACTGATGATGATTGTTGCCTCCTGGTGAATAGCGCAAGAATGGAGTGGACGTTTCGTTGGACGCATCCGAGTTGGAAGGAATGTCTACGGAAGATTTGAAACGTAAGTACGAGCAGCACGCAAGGGGATCGGCCGGTGTTCCTGGCTCGAAAGAAGATTTTTCGGACATGGTTGCCAAGGAGATGGCAAAGAAGAAGCAGAAGATGGATAGGGACAGGGAGACGAAGAAGGGGGAGAAGTTCAAGTTTTGAAGTAGGATGTACATGGTGGTGTTTCCCTCTTTTCGTCGCTTTTGAGCCCTCATTACATTACATTCCCGTTTGATGGGATTGCCATTTGGCCGCCCGTTGCTAGTGTTGCACCGAGTTGTAGACTATGTATCTCCTTCGTGGGGATTATTCTTCAGGAGTGAATGATTCTAAGAGGACCGCTCACAGTTGGCAGACACAAGCACTAGCTAAGTACCAGGTTTGCGCCGCCTCGTGGAAGAAACGTATTCTAGCCAACTTATCATTTATGTAACTAAGTTCACCAGTTCCGTGCCTCGATGCAACATGCTGCCTTCTCTTGCGGTCAGTAACTGAATATCAAGCGAATGTGTAGATGGTACCTAGTGACATATGCTAAATTCTGTAAAGTACTACAGTAAATGCACACAAATAGAGTGACGACGAAATTGTCCTCGACTACCTCAATAGCCCATTCCGTCACTGGCCTCCTCATGGCCAGTCAGTACCCTGCGTATCCGAGTATTGACTACCTCTGCCAAGGGCTGATTTCGATGCCTCTTTGCCACCTTACGCCACGCTCTAGTGCGGGCCTTACGTCCCGCTGGAACACCAAGATATGTCAAGTGCGGGAGAAGATTCGAGAGATATTCAGCGACAGGCGCTTTTGTAGAGATGTATGAGCCGCAGAAATCAGCGAGCCATACGTTTGACCCTCGAATTACAGTGCTCTCTGCGGGGCGTAGACACATACCCAATGCAAAGTTAACGGAGAGTGAGAATGTCCGAAGCCTCGGACTGCAGCCGATGAAATTCGCGACTCCAAGCGAAGTGAGACGTGTTGGAGTCGCCTTGCTGTTTGATCTGCGCAGGTGGAGGTGTTCGAGGCGTGGCCAAGCTTGACCCATCTTCTCGATGAAGCAGTCCGATAGATCGATATGATAGTAAGTTTGAATCGCGAGGGTTCGGAGATGCTTCAGACAGAGACAAGGTTCTATGGTGGACTGTTCAAGAACGAATGCCGATGAATTTAGTGGCACGACAGTGGACATTATCTGCAACGATTCCAATAAGGGATACTTCGATGGGATGAGCACGAGAATCTCTTTCAGTTCCTGCGAGTAGCTTTCATCGTCCCATGAATGTTGTGGCATAGAGATGGAAAGAGAAGTGAGCCGGTCCAGGCACGTGCTGGACATAATTTTCAGAGCAGTTGGCGCAGACTCGTGTAAAATGAACGTATTCAACTTTGGTAAGAGCCGATGTGAAATTAGACTCCGTTCCAGGAAGGGATGGTTTGGACATGTAGATGTCCGTACCCCGAGCTTTTCAACCTCGTTCCAAACCTCAAGACCGTGTTCCAAAAGTTCCTCCCAACAGCTGACAGCACAGCTGACAAACTGTTTAGGGTCCAACCAAGGTAATAATGAGGAGGCACGGGTGACACTTAACCCCGCAACCTCGATGAACGGGTGGGATGGTGAGCGCAGAACCAATTTAAAGTGGGTGGTTTGATGACCCTCGAAGTTTAAATAAAGGCGGGAAATATTGCGTCTGGAGAGAAGTTGAGCGAATGCCATAACAGTATCTGTAACCCGTGAGTTGCAAGTAGCCCCCTCCAAATTGATCGAGAGCACTTGTAAATTAGGGAAAAGTAAATCAGGAGATGGGGAATCCGCGAGAGACTGTACGACTTTTGCGTCAACTGGAAGACCACTCGAACTGATGTAAAGGCTTCGCGCTTTGCGGGTATATCGCTCGATAACCCTCCAGTCCACGTCACTCAAGGGACGAATGATGGTTTGCTGTTACATATTTGTCAGCTTGATATCAAGACGGGCTCAGCGTATACACTCACAGTTGTTTTCTTGGTTGCATCATCAACTACTTCACCGACACATGACAGCAATGGGTAAAGGGAATCAATACCATAGAACGTTCGCCAGAGGAGATCCGTCGCTGGTTCATTGAAATTGCGACAAGTCTGAGCTAGTAAACGTAGTCGGGCGTTGTCAACAAAGGAGAAAATATGGCGAATGATTTCGTCGATCTGGAGACAGTGATGCATGTAGTGTAAGTTGCGGAATGAGATATTCGAGCTAACGGTGAGTCCTATCAAGGACACAGAGGGGGAAACGATACGATGCCATTTTCCCCTCAATATTGTATGGCTGACTCGGAGTTCGAGTTAGTTCCCCTATACGATTGGAAATTCGAGAGAGCTCGTTTGGCAAACAGGTTCGCCCATTCATGGACGTCATTGCACGGACGACAGTAATGAAATCAAAATGCACGAGAGTTAGACCATTGTAGTAACCGCCCGATGGATGATGCTGCGCTGCCGCCATCAAGCGCCAAGCTAATTACCTAGTCAGCAGGTCCGGTCGCACACCAGTGGACCAGAGTGGACCTTGCCAAAAAGTACTCGCAGAATCTTCCGCTGCGATGTAATCAAAACGTGAGGTGGAGCAAGATGACGAAGCTTCTCAGCCGCACCCCGGGTTGTCCGTCGTTCTGCTCGCTGATCGAATTTTATTTTATTCAACCCATTCACACGTCTAGTAGGACTCACTGTCATGGTCGTTGTCGCGGCTCGACCCACCGTCAAGCTTGGATGACTGCCTGGATTCGGTGTCGACTCCTCAAGGTAGCGGACATAAGTTTGAGGTGATGATGGGCTCAAGACGAGCTGGACCTGAGCTACATAGGGCCGAAGCCATATTATGTATGGTGTAAACCTACTCAACAAATGACCTCGAGATAGTCAACATCTGCACTCTGTACATCCTACAAAGTTGGCTTCGTCCACGGCGATATCGTGACGGGGTTCCATGAGGTGCTCTCGATGGCACGACCTCTTGTTTGGATGACGTAGCTTGACTCAAGCTCATGGAATAGATGTGTTATCTTCGTATTTTATCATCGAGTGCTTGCGGAGGGGTGCGGTGCTGGTCTAATCGACCTTAATGGGAGTGATGCCTGGCATATTAGACAGATATGAGCTAAGTTTGAGTGACACCAAATTTATGAATCTTGTGATGGCGGCAAGGCACGGCGACTGCTCCACTGATGACCTGGGAGCAATTCGAGCCATGCCATCTGGCAGGGCTGTGCTTTGATGAGAGCGCCCGAGTCCAACTTTTTCCCTCTTCCAACTCGTCCATGAGTGCCAGTTGGTGAGCTCGTGTTGTCGACTTGCTGCTGGTAGGTTGCCTCGCCTCCTCTCTCTCAAACTATCGTGCCCGGTAATGAACGTTCATTGGCTCATCGAAACCTAAAGTTTAACCACGCGGTGCCCACATTCTTAGAGTCGGTCGGAATAGTAGCTGCTCTCAATTCTCACTTCCTTCACTTGCGGTCCCTCTTAATTCGCGTTCTATCCAAGTGTTGACCCACCGACTGACTGCAAACCACCGTGAACTAACGAAACGTATCGCTAACCCGTCATGTCCAACGTTAGGATGTAAGTTCATCGACTCGACCCATTTGCCCGACCGACCATCTCTGTACTCCAGTGCCCTCCAACCCCCTCCCAACGTCGACTTTGTAGTGGGTACGTTTCAAGTTCATTGGTGCAACGCAGCCTCGAGATTGGCTTGGTCTGATTGATGTTTTTGTGACAATATGTAGGTTATCCCGGAATACCACCGGGCGCTCGAGATCGCCCACAGGCCGCCGTCAAAGGTGTACGTTCCCGCTTTCGTCCTTGAACTGAATACCATGCTCATCCGATGTTTCGATTGGGTACTTTTATGGCATAATTTGAACCATGACTACCTCTTCGCGACTTACCTCCTTTCCGCTACTCCTTGAATCCCGTCCTCAATCAGGCCGTCGAAGTTCGTGTCGGACCGCAGGGAGCCAAAGCAAAATGGGTAAAAGTCGAACTCAAGAAGATAGAGACACTCCCAGGTGGTGGTCAAGCCAACTCCTATTACGATCATATCGGCTCCAGCCCAATCATCCTCTGGCAATCTAGTGAAGAGTACAGCATGCTGCAATCTGTGAGTCTTCTCGTTTGCCAACCCCTTCCTTCGTGTTTTCCTCCCGCCGTACAGGCATTCGTTGTACTGCGGCGTTTGAGGTTAGATCGGCGATTCGCCTTGTCCGGTTTACGTTAGGGTGCGGATTACTGAGCCACACCCATGGACTGCCCAAATATCCGATTCTGCGCTTGGGCTGCTGGTTGAACTGGTGAAGTACTGACACACGCATCCTTTTCATTTGACAGCAAGATTTCCCGTTCTTGATTCGGATACCTGAGTCGATACCACCAAGTATTGCACTCGAAAAAGGGGGTAAGCGACACTCTACATTACCTGGTCTGCGTGTATGCTGCGGCTGACCCTATGTTTTTTCTCCAGCCGGCATTCGATATGAGCTCGTGGCGACTGCATGCACTCTTGGTAAAAAGTGTGTGCTCACATCGCCTACGTAAAAACACTCGAATTGATCTCACCCTCAGGGGCTTCTTCCGCCGCCGCAAGACTACAGTCGTCTCACAAGCAGCGACGATTATCATCGACAAGCACGAACTGCATTCTACATGGCCAGTCTACTCCCAAGCTGAATCCCGTTCGGTACTCCAAGACGGCGTCCGTCTTACTGTCGAACGTAGGCAGACGTGCTATGGTCCCGGCGATCGCGTCTCCATCACAGCCATCCTCCGACCCGAAACTGTGCAACCGGTCATACTACGCGGATTCGAGTTCACCCTGAGAGAGACGACGGTGTTCAGGGCGGGTCCACATGCATCAGGGGCTAGTGGCGGTGGCGCGAACAAACGAACTGGTCCGCAAGTTCGTGTTACGACTATTGGCGAGCAGAAAGTTCCGTTGAGCGCGACAATACATAATGGGTCACAACATAAAGCCGAGTTGGGGTGTTTGATTCCTAATACGCATACCACGACGTCGTTGAACGCAGCGAGGCATATTGATATTACATATGTCATCATTGTTCGGGCATGGACCGGAGGAGCATCGCAGAGCGTGGCGATGGAGTTACCGGTCATCGTGTCGAATTGGCCTAGGTGAGTGGTTCTCTATGGCTCGGCCGTTGCTTCGAGTTGACCCACCGATTGGTTATAGGAATGTGTCAGAAGAGGCTATCAGGTTAGTCCATCCTCTATCGCTGATTATGCTCATGGACTCACGTTGTGTTCGACATAGACGCATCGGCCCTGCGCCTAGCCTTTGCATGACCTCCCCATCTAGTACGGCACCCACCGTTCCGATCACGTCGACTACGCCACACCACAACCTATCTAGTGGTTTCTCAGGGGTGCAGGATCACACTTTCTCGTCGGCTCCAGCAGGAGGGACAGCCGGACGCGGCTCTCTCCTCCCACCTCGTCAACACGTCCAATACAGTTCCGCGCCTATTGGACACAACGGAAATGTACGGCGTGATGCCCAACTCGAGGTCGATGAACTAGGGGGGTTGATGTATGGCCGTAGAGGATCAAACACGACTGTTGACCATCCCGGGTTTGGCGTTGGTAACGGCGCCGGTCAGCAGTCTGGAATGGCTCGTATTGAGGAGGACGTCGCAAACTTGACCGCGGGTGCCGATATTACAACTCGACCTTCGTTCACGGGCTCCGTTGGGGCTCCTCAGCATAGACGTCGGCCGAGTGCGACGGGTAGCCAAGCGGGGCATCATCAGAACCGGCTCACCATTACGAATTATAGCGAAAGAGAGGCAGAGGCACTTGCGGCTGAGAACATGAACCTGGACTCGTCGGGCGGGGGCGGTACTAGTAGCAGCGTTAGTGGTAGTAGGCCGGGGCCGAGGCCGTCGTCGGGACCGCGCGGTCAATGGCCGACTGCAGAAGATGAAAAGACGCAATTGTACGAGAGTGCCGTGGCCAGAGTTCAGAAAGTGCAGGGAGCTGCTGCTGCCATGGCGAACGGAGCACAATCGCAGGATGACGTGAGTGCGGCCCAGCTTTTATTAAGTCACGCATTGTTTGACTGATGCGATTTGATAGTCCCTCCAGCCCACTTCTACGAACGTGACGCCAAAGAAGTCCGCGACGTCTTGGCCGACGGCCGAGGAAGAGAAGATGCGGCTATACGATCAAGCACAGGCAATTGCCAAACGAACGCAGGCCCTTGGAACGTACTCGCCATCTCTCCACAGTCGTACAAGCTCTGAAGCCAACGGTCTTCCGCGTGCTAATTCGCCCTCGCGTGGAGCGAATGGCGGGATGCATACTGCTGCAGCAAGTCCCAGTGTAACAATGTCAGCGGGAGCAGTGCTCTACCAATCTGCGCTATCCTCGATGAACTCCAAACCATCTAATTCAAACTTACGTAACGCACGCACGTCGCCCGGGCCACAACAGACCACGACAGTGTCGAGCACGCGTCATGTGCCGCAGTACCCAACTGCAGAGGAAGAAAAGGCGGCGTTGAGGCGGTACCACGAAGCCAAGCTTGCTGTAGATCGAAGCCAGAACACACAATATGCTTCCAAGGAGGGTATCGTCACTCCTGCTCCGGTATCGTATGACACGCTGTACCCACAAGGTGCTTCATCTTCATCTTGCGGACCGGTAGCGAGCTCGAGTCATGCTGGACCCGTAGACGAATTGCCGCCTCCATTCGACGCTTCTGGAAGTCGTCAACAGGAGTATCTGACAGAGAAGGAAAGAATGAGAAGACATTACGAGGCACTAGATGCTGGATCGCTTGGAAGTCCTCCTCCAGGACAGGCAACCTCTAATCAGACTTCCTCGCCGGCTTATCCAACATCGGTACCGCCGTACGCTGCGCCCCCCTCGGTGGAAAGCGAACTGCCTGAGAAAGAGATTTTACGCAGACGGTACGCGGAGCAAGACGCTGCTGCGCTTTCTCAGCAGCAATCGTCACCGGAAGGTTATCAACCCCCTCTTTCGCCTCCCCCACGTGTTAATGGGACGCGTGCCCAGCCTGTTCCCCCCATCGTGAATGGAACCAGACCGCTGACAGCAGCAGAAGAGAAAGCTCAGCTGAAAGCCAAGTACGAAGCGGAAGCGAGAGGGTCGAATAACAATAGCAGTACGAACGGACATGGGCTGATTAACAGCAGCTACACGTCTACATCATATCATCCCTACGCCAATGGCGGCGCATCACGGGGCTCCCCACCGCCCTTGATGCCCCGACCCCCGGTAGAATACATTCAAGAAACCCAAGAAGAAGACTTACGTGGACGATATTACGATAGTGTCGGCGTCGAGGAAGCTCTACGAGGCATCCCGGCGATGCGTCCGATATCTCCCATGCGGAACCCACACCTTGATGTCCGTCCTTTTTCCCCATTTGACGTGGGGCTTGGCTACGATGCGACAAATTCCCCGCGCTCGCCGCGTCCACCACCCCAGCATTGAGTTTGATGCACTCTGTATATGCCTTATTTCTTTTCCGTTGTTCTTTTTTACTTCTTTATTCTCCCTCTCCTTATTCGATTGTTTTGTTACTTGCAGTTTTCCTGTCTCTTTTAACCTTGTCTCTAATTTTTCTACTCTGCTGCACGTTCCTTACCTTGGATATATATATACCAGTTTTGCTACATAACGTTAGCGATAAATGCCTGTTCCAGTTGGGTTCATTTGTTCCTCAATCGCGCTGAAGCGTGAAGCTCGGGGGTGGTATAGTTGTTGAATTCTGCGATGAGTAGGACTTCGATCAGCTTCAAAATAAAGACGTCAACGCCGAGCTGTCACGAATCCCCTGCGAAGGACGTCTCCGTAACTTCAGTACACTTTCATGCAGCTGCCAATTTGAACCGTTGCGTGTGTTCGGTACAATACAATGTGAGAAAGCGGGCGTCGCCAAAAAAGAGGAATCACTACAGTACTACATAAGACAGGGGAAAGCTGTAAAATAACACTACATGCATACCATAACTCGACATATTTGTGTTTGGTGATTGGCAGGTGAAACTTGAGATCTTGAGAGCTTGATGCGGCATGGCCAGACCAGATGGGTCGGAACAGGACCAACACGCACCATTCTGATTCCCTCACTCTCCTTCTCCACCGAATCTACCGACCACTCGTCCAGCTGAACCCAACCTTTCATTTTCTTCCAAGTTTTTTCCCCTCTCACTCGTACATGCGTCGATCTGCTTGCATACCCCACTCAGCCTCACACTCGGTATTCCCCTCGTCAAAGCCAAATTCACCTCTTCCGTTTTGTTTTGTTAGTTCCTGCAGACGTGGGACCATTCACCGCCGTCGGTTGTGCGGGCACAACGTCATACACATCTCCGGCATCCGCAGCCTCGGATTTGCGTTTCCGACCACGACCGCCCGCCCCCGGTGGACCGGTAGCGGGACCACCGATATTCGCATTCGGTGCTGGGGGAGAAGCTTGGATTTGCAAAGGCGAGTGGTGTATAGAGGTACGGTTGGGGTTTTGGTGAGGGGGAACGGCAACAGGCATGCGGATCGAAGGGGGTATGGCCACGATATCACCGCCATCTTGAGAGGCTACTTCATCCAAAAATGCATGTAGCTGCTCAGAAGAAGCTCCGGCTATTTTTGACTGGGGTTCCCTCGCTGTTGCTGCAGCTGCGACAGATGGATCTAAACGTTCAGCCAGACGATCAAAATCCGTATCCTCGTCGTTCGTGCGGGGCATGTCCATCAGGAACGCGTCAAAATCGAAGTCCGGAGCAGCAAACATGTCAATGTCACCAGTAGTATTTCCTCCCACTGCGCTGTCATTGCCACCTAAGGCGCTACCATCGCCACCTCCTCTGTCGGGAGGGTTGCCGCTCACTCCGTCCGCATGGTTAGGATTCGTGACGTCGAGCGAGGTAGGGTCGATTCCGAGCGTTTGAATGAACGAGTTGATGTTGGACTGGAGTTCGTCTACGTCACTGCTAATCTCATCTGTGGTGCGATACGTCTTTTGAAGACGTTCTTCGTGCTTTTCGAATGGCACGAGTTGATCGGCGTCTGAGGCACCTCCCAGAAGTGAAAGTGTAAAAGGCGAAGGGACATCGGTGGGTGCAGTTACTTCGAAGGAAGGAGTACACGAATGATTGTCGGTATGCATGTCCATGCCTGCGTTGACGCCGTTACCAAAGTGGAGACCGTCGTATGGTCCGATCAGCTGTTGCTGGTTCTGCGGGCTGAGCTGGTGCGGGAACATATCATTTGGGATGGATTGGTTCTGAAGTGCGAGAAGGAGTTTCTGCATTTGGGATGGTGAGTTGAGGACTTGAGTCAATGCAGCTTGGACTATGGCATCATTGTTGTTTTGCGGAGTTTGTTGCTGGGCAGCGGTCGTAAGGGAGTTGGAGCTCGGAAGCACGTTGCTGGAAGTATGGAGACTGTCGTGAGTTTGTAGTTGCTGAGGCCTGGGTTGGGATCTTGAATCAGTGGGAGTGGGTGCGTCATTCACAGACGGTTCAATGGAAGCGAATCTAGGGGATGCGAAAGACTCTGAGGGAGCAGTTTTCGGCGTGTCCATGGACCCAAAGAGACCTAAGGCACAAAATGTCAGACTGAACGCGCATATACACGCGCATTGGTGTACGTACTCATAGACGGTGACTGAGTAGGACGGCCTTCATCTTCAGATACATCACTGATCTCAACACCCCCCTTTCCATTCTTACCGTCTCCGATCATCAATCTCTGGGGTTTCCTTGGAACAACAGCATGCGTTCCCCCATGTCCACCATCGTTCTTGCGCATCTGTCCCGCATGACCGAATACGCCAGCCAAGAATTTGACAATACGGTTGATGGTATCTTGGTGCTTCTTGTGTCGTTCACGAGTAATCATGGCTTCCTGCCACAAATGCTGATTAGAGGTCTTGAGTTCGTTGAGGTCAGCTGAGATGGCAGCTTGGTGACGCTTGATGGCCTGAATACCATTGACGATGGAATTGATATCGAGGAGTTGATTCTGAGAAAGACCAACAGTACCCCCAGCACTATCCCTGCTCGAAGTCGCATGTGCGTTGCTATCTTCGCTGGCGTTCATCGCCGACTGTGCTTGTTTCTTACGCTGAATGAGACAAAGCATGTCGGGTTGCCCGCGAATGAAATGGGGGTGTTCAAAGTTCCAAAACTCGGTCTCATTCTCGGAGCGAAGCACGCCTTGTTGGAGATGGGGGATCTTGTGAAAGCCGTACATGTTAAGCTGGCGTACAAAGGAACTGAAGTTTTTGTGCTTGAACCAGCGCCCGAGCACTTCACTCGAGAAGCGTTCTTGGTCAAGGACTGAATGTGGTGGTCATCGCGTATACGAAAAGCGCCAAGATAACGAGGTTGACAGGGAGGACGTACCGAAAAAAGAGTCGCCCGTGTCAGACCACCGTATTAGATCGTGGTCTGCTGGATCGTTTACCATCCTAATCATAGCAGATGAGTTCACGAAGTTGCATAGGAGATGAGATAGAAGCTGTACTCGTATAGCTTCTGTAGGAAGGCAGGAACAAGCTGGCGTGCGGGTTTGTTGAGATGAGATGAACTCGACCGTGGTGCCACTGCAAGCGACGTTTGTGGGTCGGCTGAAACCGACGCTGCTGCTGCCATCGTCGACGTCGTCTTCGTTGTCGGTTGATTCGAGCTTTTGCCTCTGTCGTTGTCGAACAAGATGCGTGGCCACACCAAATAGGCATCAATACCGAAATGGGAACCCTAAACTGGGGATGGCGTCATCCGATGTCCAGACCACTATTACGACGTCAACGATCTCTATGAGAAGGGGCCATGTGCACCCGCATTGCAGATACACTATTAGCGTATTACATGTCCGGGCCAGATTATCGATCCAATTCAATCCAACCGCATGCTTACATGTCAGAAATTCCCAGCTGCCTCATCTTCATATCAATCTCCTCGCGTAACATCACGATCCGACCATCCAACCGCGACGACAAATCCATCTCTCGCGTACACAGCGCATGGGCGTGTGCAAGAGCGTCCTTTCCACTCTTTATCGCGCGTTTCCAAACTTCCAGTACCGTTTCATCTTCCGCGGGATTCCCCTCACTCATCGCGGCAGATCTCCGTTCACCTTCCTTCATATCCAATACAGCCAGCTCGAAATGACTCACCCCACCAACCCAACTATTCACATCTACATTCTGATAGTGTTTCAGTGCATCGCGGAGCAGCTTCCGCGCACCGGCGTAGTCACCCAAAGTCCGGTGCAAGATTCCCAAAATAAGTGAACGCACTGCCAACTCGTCTGGTGTGTCCAGGTCGAGAAGACTCCCTAACTGGAGCGTGCTCGACGGAGGCGTCATATACTCGGTCTGTATGTCCACAGGCGGTGTGAGCGCTGTCAACTCTTCGATATGCGCCAAAGCCGTTTCCATATCGGCATGTGCATGCGTATTCCACGCTACATCGGAAATAGCGTCAGCTGCCTGATTCGCTATCTCCATCACCATTACGAACCGACAGCAAGCTCTACAGAAACGTAATTTGGTCAGCAGGTTCATGCATACAATACACGATATATCGACTCCACCTTCTGCAGGGCTAATTTTCATGGATTCTGCGAATCGCTTGGGATCTCCACCGCGACGAGCATGCTTTTTCTTGTAAAACGCGACTACGAGCGTGATCAGGCCATGGCTAGGAGGTAGTTTGTGCGACACACGTTTCTTCTTGATAAACACTTCTGTGGGCATGTTCCTACTTCTTCGTTTGTCCATGATTTCTGAGAGCGCATCCAACAGTCTTTGAGCCTTGTCACATTGTCTCATGGATATATAGCACCCTGGAGAATATCACAGTTACTACCTACTCAATATGCAGTCAACTAGGACACACCAGCAGCGAGAAAGTGATAAGTCGCATGACTCCTGAAACCGCGTGAAGTCAACCCTGTATGCGACGGGCTAATAAGCACTCCAGCCCACCAACTGTTCATCTTCGTAACATCCATAAACTTTTGTGCACTTTCTTCATATCGTCTACGCTGAAACAGTACCCACGCTAGTTCAAAGGCCAACTACGCGTCACATACAATACCACGGTGTGTCAGACCTGCACGTGCTCACGCAGAATGAAAGGGAGCGACCGTACCAATGCATCGGCTTGCGGGAACGATTTTTGTCGGTCATCTTGCAGGCCCTCTTGAAGTGTAACAATAGCCCCCTCCGAATCACCTGTCACACGTTGGATCTTGGCCTGCGATAATGTGTCCTATGATGAAAACAGATAATAACCAACAGATCGCGACTTACTTTATTGAGTATCCACAAAGACCCTTTAGGATATCGCTGCGATACCCTGACATAATACGATCAGACCACCAAACGATGCATATCTACAAGAGAGACGTGCCTCCTTACAATGCCCCAGTATTGATCTATGATGTGCTTTTCGTCTGCTTGATATCCGGAGGCGAGTAGCAGGACACCATAGTAGGTCATCAACACCAACCTAACATATGGATACAGTCAACCCCAGAAGTAGACGACTTAAAAGAATTGTCTCATGACCAGGATCAAATTTTCCAAGCCTCCAGTACCACCCAAACAACATACGTTCCAGTTGAAATGGATAAAGAAAGGAACTGACCCTGAAAAGACGGCATGCACGTCTGTGCGTGCAGCAGACACTGCAAGCGCTTTGAGCGCCAGTTGCCTGTCATGACTATACCCAAGAAATCCGACCACGTTTCTACATCCCACAGTGCATAGTCATCAGTCCAATCCATCCGATCCAGTTATCGCCCGCCCAGGTTGCGCACTTCAACGCAAATACGTACCTCATCTTCGCAGGTAATAAAGACAAGACTAAATTGAATAGTCCATAGCCTAAGAAAGAATAGAAATTTCCTTAGAGGAAGGGGAATCAAAAACAGGCGAAGAGATGCCCACCAAATGCTGCTCCTGACAATATGAATTCTTCGACAGGTCCATGGGCAGGGTTGGTGATGGTACCGAGGACAGGCGTGGGAGTAGTCAGTGCCCCCAATCCCATCCACCGAGTGAAGAATCCAGACGTCCGAACAGGGATATCAGTGTTCATCTTAGAGTATTGTAAACTCGCCTCTGAAGGCTTGCGGGATACTGCAGGTGTTGATTGGCTTGGCGTCGCGTATGCATCTAATCCGTTGGGGTATAGTGTTTTAAATAACCTGGTGTCCGGGTCATTACTTCACGACGATCGAACAACTCGGAAGGACTTGCTTATTGAATTTCGAGTGTGCGCTAAAAGAGAGGCCAAGTGTGAGAATAGAAATCGGAAGGAGGACGGACCAGGTGAAAGGGCTTGCCTGTTAAGTTCATACCTGGAACAATTTCAGCGTGAGCCATGAGGCGCATGATCAAGGGACGAGGACTGACAAACACTGGAGGTATCCCTTGTACGATTCGCTGTATGCAGTAAATAAGTGCATCGAAGTGGTTGCTTGCTGGACGCGGATCGGGTTCGGGGGGAGAGGAAGATTACGAGTGAAAAATACCACATACGAGAGTGCATGAGTGAGCCCAAGGAGAATGATGGTGTCGGTGTGGAGGACATCCCATTCGAGGCCCGGTTGGAAACGATGACTCGAGGTGGATGATTTTGCAAGCTTCATGTGTTTCCTCGCGCCTTGTTCAGCCAAGATCAAGCACTTCGCGGCATCCTCCATGAGTTCGGGCTTCACAGGGGAAGGGTTGAGTGCAAGTTGGCATTCGTCAAGGAGATAATATGAACTGGACGGACCTCCATACCCAGTGCGGCCTTCAAGAATGCACATACGCCGAGTCCCACGAGGTGAAATGGTGAATTTTCCTGACTCTCCGCGACAAAGACGTTGACGGCAGCTTCCAGATCATTTGCGAAGAGTAAATCAAAGCCTTGAGCTGCGAGACGGAGCATCTCTTCGGTGTCATCTGCGGAAGCCATCTCTGTCTTGAATATGTCAGTCGCCTAGCCTAGAGATTCGTGAGTCAGTCAGTAACTTGTCAAAACGCTGGACTGTCTCCGCCCCTGCCCCTGCCTGTGCCTCTGCCACTGCTGGCACGCATTTACAGAGACCCGAATTCCGACAGCAGCAACATATGCCAAGCCAAGGTCAATACAACGACCGAGGCCACTATGATCAATATATTTCGTGACTATAAGCCAGGTTACAGCCAGTTGCCCAAGCAGCTCAAGAATACAATCAATTGGTGATTCATATATTCAAGGGAAAACAGGAAAAATTGCCGATAGTCATCGAGTACATATTCTGCTAATGTTGCTCAGTTCATTACTAAACTAATGGGTCGATGAGGGGCGCCTTCAACCCCTCCACCCGAATTTGGGCACCCATATCTTCGAAAAACGCACAAAGCCAAGTGATTCAAATGCTTTCTCTCATATCATGGAACATCGACGCCTTCTCCTCACGGGCCATCTCACGGGCAAAACTCATCCTTGGCCATATCCTCAAGGGACCGAAATCTCCTGATATCATCTTTCTCCAAGAAGTCACGCCCGACGTCCGCACCTCTCTCCTGAGGGATGCGAGAGTGCGTGTTACCTTCCTGGTGACTGACACCGAGGACCAAACGTTGTTTGAGAAAGTACCCTTTGCAACCATGACGTTGCTGTCCCGCACGCACTTTACCTCTGGCCTGGATTCGCAGAAGGAAGACGATGGGATCGAAGGAGGGGAAAAGTTCATGCTCGGGCGCATCTCCCGAGTGACACTCCCAAGCAAGTACAGGAGGGATGCGCTTTGTGTGGACATTATCCCCCCAAGTGCGCCGGGCACATTCTTCCGTCTCATCAACGTGCACCTTGACTCGCTCGGGGATACGCTACATTACCGCGCCCAGCAAATGGAGATACTGGCCAACACCCTGTGCGAGCCCGGATGCGGTGGCGGGATCATTGCGGGTGACTTCAATGCCATCAGCCCCGAGGATGATGGGCTTGTCGACAAGAACAAACTGGAAGATGCGTGGGTCGCATTGCATGGGAGGGGAGACCTTGATGGAGCTACGTGGGGTGTCAGCGTGGAACGGCGGGACGGACTGGGGCCAGGTGACGGATGAGAAGGGGATTTGGCGTGCTGAGAGATGCAAGGATAGGTGAAAGGAGATGCTGTGTGACGTGATCGTCAGCAGTTGCGGTGGGCTGGCGAGCGGGGGCCACATCCACTTGGTATACGAGATCGAGACCATTGAAATAGGACTTCTCTGTCTCGTAGAACTCTGTGACAACCCTGACTCGTCTCGCATCTCTCGCTTCGTCTGATGAAGTACGTCGATGCACGCGCCTTGTCCTCGTTCTACGCTGTGGCGGTAGCTGGGACGAGATGACGGAAGCACGGTGAGGGGCGGGTGCTGAGGCTGCGAGGAGAGAGATGCGTCGGAAGGGGAGGTAGACGAGGGGAGAGGAGAGACCTAACCCTAACCCTAACTGGCCATGGCATGCGGGGAGAAGGAGGAGGCGAGGACATCATCGCATTGAAATCAGTCAAGGCCAAGGATGGAAAGCACGAGTGCACGTAACATCGCTTCTTGTCTCTGGTTGGTACATGGCAGAGGTGGTGACAAAACGACTGCACATCTCCGGACTCACACCGTCCATCACCTCCTCTGACATCCACCGCAGGCTCTCCGCCTTTGGGTCAGTCACGTCCTTGGATGGATTCGGACAATTAGATGCACTGGGTGACCCGAGACCATTTGCATATGCCACGTTGGAGGGCAAGGAAAAGGATATCGCTAAATGTACAGAGGTGTCTCGTTCGAATGACTCTTGCTCATCCTGACTCTGTCTTGTTCACAGGTATGAATGTGCTCAGTGGGTCCACATGGAAGGGAACAAAATTGCGTATTGGAGAGGCAAAACCAGATTATCACCAGCGGTACATCTCCCACCCTTTTGTCGATCTATTCCTCCTCCTCACCCTATACTCTCAGCATCGCCTATCTGAACTCCCTTTCACCTCCTCCACCTCGTACTCCCCGCTCAAAAAGATGCCAGCTCGCCTTCCCATCCACCACACTGCCACTCGATACACCCCTCTCCCGTAATGACGCAGCGAAAGCACCAGGTTGGGTCGTTTTACCTTCTGGAAGGGTTGTTAGACCTATGAGGATGAGGCCTCTGCGACCCTTGGAACCGACACGAGCTATGGGAGGTTGGCAGGGAACTCGGGGAAAGACGGGTAAGAAGGCGAAGAAGAAAAAGGTCCCGCCGTTATGGGCACGTAGACGCTTGATCGACCCAACAAAATGGGACTCGACCTATCTGACAGGCGCGTTTTTGGAAACTGCTCGTCATCCCCTCTGTTTCTTCTCTTCCTTTTGGGTCTGCAGCCCAGCCCACCGAGCCTCGAGTCTGACGAAGAGGAATGCAATGGTGAATACAGTCCCCTCTCAAAATTCTTCCAACATCATCCTTGAAGGTCAACCACCTTCACAAACCACTCCCACTCCCACTGCCAACTTCTCCGACCCTAGATTTGGCACAGACGTTAACATCGACATCCGCAAAGAAACATCCGCTGCAGCTTACGCTCCTCAACAGCGATATTCGGAGAGACGGATGAGTGGGGCGGACGCGAGAGCGTTGACGAATTTGGCGGTATAGATGATGGTCCCGGTGATCATTCCGCAATGGTCGTTGATGCGGGTGTGGGTGAAGTAGGTGAAGGCGAGATTGAAGAGGTGCCTCGGCACGCCTCCTCCAGGGAGGGGGACGCGCGAATAAATCCAGTCGATAAGGTGTCCAGCAATGAGGAACAAAGGGAAGATATACAAATGGGAGACTCGCACCCGACCACCGCTCATCTACCCGCGACTGCTACTGGTACCACAGCGACTTCGAAAGCGGACACCGCCAGCGCGACTGGACCGACGAAGATGAAATTGAAAGACTTGTTTGCACCGAGAGAAGAAGAGCGTAAGTACCCCTTCCCCATTGTTTGGTAGACTATATTATGTTCGCTTTTCGTCTTGGCCTTGATTGTTATTTTACAAACCTCCCCGTATTTTCAGATTATCGATCCTTTTTTCCTGTTCCTTCTACAAATCGCTCTTGTTTCATATGGTATAAGATCTAAAATGAAATCTGCAGCGTCTTTCTCCCTCCTCGGCCATCTCGATCTCGATTTGGAGCTCGAGGACGATGTACTCGGTTGTTCATCTGTCCCCACCACAGCACTACCCTCCACGCTTGTAACCACATCAAGTTCAGAACCGTTCTCCAGCTCAAATTGGAACCAGGAGGTAAAAAGGCTTGGACGCGAAGGGAGCGCTGTCATCACTCCAGACTCTACCCGGCGACTTCTCTTTCCCCTTGTCGAATCATTACCCTACTCCAATTCTGGTGCACGAATCTCAATCTCAAAACAGGTGCGTACACACGCGAGAAGTGATACTTGGTCCGTCGTCTTTCCACGTTCCCAAGTAAATGTTGGCACTCCACAAGACCAGAGTAATCCACCTCCACTCTCTGGCACAGGGCGGAAATTCGAGAGGTCCCCTGACACTACGGAACAGTTTATACGCGAGGCATGGGAAAGGGATAAGAGCGAGGTGACGAGCGCGTGGAAAAAGGCATGGAAGGAAGCGAAGGGGAGGAAGAGGGGATGTGCTGCCGCTGATGGAATGGACGTGTAGGGAGGATCATCTATAGGCTCTGTTGATGTCACTCCCCGCATTCCGTGAACACCGTGGCATATGACCCATATCCCGCAGGTAAGCTGATATATATTTTTGAAGAGAAGGATGGTAGGTCGTGCTCCTTGGTACAGAGCCCCACAAGCAAGCATTTGTCCAACAGTACGACACGTATTGTCGTTGTTCCCTCACATCCTTCGGTCTAAGGCGATACCAGAAACCAGCGCAAGGTCAGTCATTTCACATCCAAAATATGTACAGTAGAGGCACGCAGGACCATCCATCGCGAAGAAACTATGCAAATATCCACGTTATAACCGCTAGCTGCCTCGTCCAAGTCTTCGATCTATTTTTCATCGCAGCACCAACACGCATGAATTCAGGGGAACTCCGCGGGCCGGTCGAACAAAATTTTCTGATTCGGACATCACCTAACACGATGCGGTATTACTCGAATACATACCAATCACTTAGCGGCGTAATAGTAGCTAATTGGTATGATCCCCTTTCACCTCTTAGATGTCAATCCTGTCGATATAGTCACCAGATGCTTGTTCCAGTTCCTCTTCGATTTGTGCCCTGAGCCGGTCAATGGTTCCCTGGTCCGCGCAAGCCTCAACAATTCCTAATCAATACACTGCATCAATTGCGTTTTACATCCAACGGTAGTAGGACGTACCTTTCCTGGCAACGAATTCGATATGCGCGATGTTGGTGTTAAGATAATCTTCCACTTCGACATTGCAACTGAACATGAACCCGGAATAGCGCAGTTTGAGGACTCCGTCTTCGACCCTTTGAAAAAACCATGATCAAAACTGATAATCCGCAACTTTTTAGAGAACGTACGACGCAGTGCTAACCCCTAGTAACCCACGGCTCTTACGGACCGTGAACCTGCGAAAGAATTCCCTGTGACCTGATTGATTCCGGATGATGTCGAGCCCGTGGATGACAAGATCCTTTTCCTCTTGGGTGTAGAGTGGGTCGTTCCTAATGTTGTCGATGACAAAATCACAGAATGTCCCAATGTCGGAGGTTGTATCCTCCAAAGAGAGATCCGACTGCCTGCAGGTAAGTAAATGAGTTGGAGTCACGGCCTTCATGATAAGTTCTCTCACTCGTCTCTGATCTTTTCCCATCCGATACTGAAGAGGCAATTCATGTATTCATCCCAGAATCTCTCAAAACCTTCGTCCTCTGTTGTCTCCTGCAGGGCGACGTGGGTGGCATACTCAAGGCTGTTAGCTACATCTCTCTGAACAATTTCAGTTTTCTACAGAATTTAGTTAAACGCGTTGCGTACCCTGTTCTGCTCGGTCAGATTGTCCAGCACGGACAACAAGGTACCCCCGATGATAGCAGCTTCAGGTCCACTTGACCTCCCAAAAGGCTTTATACGAACTACTGGAGCGTCGAGATCATGGTGACATACCGATACCAACACTGACTTACATTCCTTTCTTCCGGTTACTACGTCATTTAGACTGGGGATACACCCGGCATTGTCAATGCCAGCTGTGGTCGGTTAAGACTCCTACGCGGTTTGAGTTGCCAGGAATCCCTTACGGTCAGTAATGTGAATGTCGGGCATGGTCATTTGCAGGATTACACGTCACGGACTGAGGCTAAATGCCTTCCACCTTCCAGATAGAGAGAGAGAGAGAGAATCGAGGGGATTGGCGCGCAGCTCGAAAAGCTGGTATATATTACATCCATGATTGCCCGCTTAACAGGGGTCGTTTTCCCGAATTGTTCAGCACCACAAAATGCTTCAAGCCGCAAGTGGCGATTGGCTCCCGGTACCTATTGACATATCGCCGCTCTATTGTGTGGCGAGGAAACGAGCCATGGGTGTAGATTACTATTTATTAATATGTTCTCTTGTCTTTCGGCTGCTAACCCTGCTTGAGCAATCGCTTTAACGTTCAAGCTCTCCCCAAAGTCGTATTATTGTGGAGCAAGTGAATGTGCCACTCATCAATTACTGCACAACGTACTCGGCTACGGGATGCCTAGACTCGTGCCACCTATTACTGAACTCCATAGCCATGCTCTTAACCAAGAGAGACCAGCAAAATTGCCACATCACATCAGCACACTTTAAACTTTCACGAATACAATCGAGACACAAGTACAAATCGCCAAAAAGCAACCACTCAGATATCCACATTGTCGATATAATCACCAGCCGCCTGGTTCAATTTATCTTCGATTTGCTGCCTGACCGCGTCGATGGTTCTCTGATTCGCAGCAGCCTCCACGTTATCTGTGACATAATAAATGTGTTGGGGGGCGGGGGATGACAAGCGTGCTTACATACCCTTTCGTACATTAGCTTTGATGTTCTTGATGCTGAAGATCAGATAATCATCCACCACGGCATTGCAATCGAACGTAAATGCAGAGAAACGCATTACAAGTGCTCCATTTGTAACCCTTGCAGAGAATTAGTGAATCGTCGAAAAAAATTAGCGGAGGAATACATACGATGCTGCGTTAACACCGAAGGACCCCTTGTTACCACCGGCGGTGAAGCTCCTGAAGAATGCGCGCTTTTCTGCCTGGCTTCGAAGCGATTCCAGGGCTCGGATAACGATCTCTTTTTCTGCGCTGGAATAGAGTGGGTCGTTTCTGACATTTGCGATCACATAGTCGCTGAAGTTCTCAGCACCAGTTGTTGTGCCATCAATGAAATCCGAAGACCACTCGTCAGCCTGCTTGAACCATCCAATTTGGAATATAGATGTCTTGAGTGCATTCCAGTATGCCTCGGTATGGTCATCGCTCCCCACTTCCTTGGCGGCAACGCGAGAGGCGAACTCGAGGGAATTGGCAACGTCCGTCTAAATGATAGCAAATGCCAGTGAGGCATCAATACTTGTCATCATCTTGAAGAAGGTGCACTGACGCGGTTTAGCCCGGTGAGGTTGGCAAGGACGGAGACCAAGGTGCCACCGACGGCAGCAGCACCGTCCTGACCGGGCTCACCCAAATACTTTCCACGGTCTAGTATGCAGAGCATCATTGATTTTATAGGACGATTATATGAGGTCGCCTACATACCTCCAACTTCCTCGAGAACTTTAGCCCTGGAGTAGAGGCCGACCTTGAGTGGCGCTAAGGTCGCCGACTTGATGTACGCCGCAGCTTGAGCAATATCGTTGGACATGTTGACTTGAAAGAACCTGAGAGGAGTTAACAGTAGATGTGTGAGTCACAGCGATCCTGGATTCAGAACGCGCCTACATACGTCCTTTATACTCACGAGCTTTACAATCTTGATCCATATCTGATGAGATCGCGATGCTTGTGATGCACCAGCACCAAGATGAGATTGCTAACCTGTGTGACTAACCTCCTGACCATGGATGCAACTGTATGTTTTCCCAGTCAGAGAAGCCGAGAAGATGGTTGGAAAGCGGCAGCCGGTAGGGTTCGCCACTCACATGCTCACATGATATGATCGACGCGCTCAATGGAAGTAAGAATAATGTTTCGAAGACGCACTTTCCTCCGTGTTCCAGGCACCTGGCTCAGCAGTGCAGGCACGGCGTACCCCAGTTTATCCTTTCAGGGGTGATGAACGGGCAACTTCAATGATCTAGGAGATATGTTGCTGTAAGACTGACATAATACTCGCCACCCAACGGCAAGACAAGCATCGCACGTGACTTTCAAGTTTCTGAGGCTAGGACACTCATCTGACTGGCTGCGTTTGCCCCACATTTTGCAAGAGGTGCCGTCGCCGTAATGGAATTATCACCACCCAACTGTGAGTTATCATTTTATCGGCTTGAGTGTCACCGTTTAAGCGATAAGAGGGGGTTATATCCTTACAGTAATCGGAAGCCACCAGTGTCATCTGGTGTGAACGGACACAATTTCTCCCTCGCCACCACATGTGCGTATTGCAACGAACAGCTGTGACGATAACACGATGCATCCACACATCTGGACCAACTGCTCCAAGAGTATCCTTACCTTGTAAATATTCCGCTAGATCATGTCTTCCAGAGTTCAATATATCGGCATAGGGTTTGCACAGAAAGGCAAGGCTGATACGCCGTGTTCTGCGCAGGTTACTTGCCGCATCGTTTCACGGTCGAGACTGCCTTTGGAGAAGTACGCGAAAGTAGGAATCACGATTTTTGCCTTCCTGACATCCACGTCTTGGGCATTGTTTACCCCTGGATTCTCCAATGCCCGAGCACCGCCGGAGACGTTGAGTTGAAACCAGTGCGAATCAGAATCTACAGAACAAGAAAGATCAGCTGAATTCGACAGGTCTTCGAGGCCAGCGCCAGTATTCTCGCATTGTTCACCTTTGTCAGCTGGCCGCATCACATCTGACAACCAGAATGGACGCACCTTCTACGATGGGATATTTGGCCCGTTCAACCGGTCCCGGTGCCATCTAGCAATACTACATTGTCTGTGCTAGCAGCGAGCACAGCAGCCTAAGGACACTTCTCTATGCAGGTCAGCTGCATGGTCCCTACTGGAGTTGGAGTGCATGTTTGATGACATACATTCCATGTCTTCCGGCTCTAGGTTCGCCGCCTGTGCGAGGTATTACCCATCAGCTTCGGACGCATGAGAGAACCGAGATCGTAGTCCATTCATGCCTAGATCTTGGACTTCGTGCAATGGACGTAACTTCTTCCTGCTGTGGTCACGTTACCGGGAATGTTGGATTCTAAACGGAGCATCCTGAAGGAAGCTCCCTGAAAAAAGAAAGGCCAGCTAAATGCCATCACCCTTCTGTGCACCTCAGGGGCCATTCGTCTCGCACGTCCAACGAGAACATCAGCTTCTCAAAGTCGAATTCCAAGTTTCTGATCACATAGGCAAGCTGTGATTGGATGGATAATCGACATCGCAGTCCGACTGGGTGTGACCGTTTCATTTCCTCCTGTATTCCTCGAAACCGAAGCGTACATTGGTTTTCAATCCTAAACGGGATAAGAAGAAAGCCTTTGTCGTAGAGGTCAGCTGAATTCGATCACCTTCCGTGCATTGGAAGTTTTTCCCTGCCTTCCATGAAATTTGGGGTGCAAACAGCAATTCTGTTGCCGGCCATCTTAACCCGAGTAGATTTGTGTGAAGCTTCTTCGTCGCCGACCACGTGACAACTGGATGTTTAGTAGTCGTCGTTCTTTGCGAGATGCTAACGGCGATTTGGATAGGCACAGGCGGGTTGGTCAGGTGCGAGTCGAGGTGAGCACGCATGTTCTTGTACCTGGTGGAACACGACTTTCAAATGGGGCTTGCTCGACTCCCGGCGTCTGCCGCTGGGGAATGTATTATAACCCTTCGTACGCACACCGGAGTTATCACACGTTGAATCCCTACCTCTGATATCAACTGGCATGTCTACCGGTGCGGCTGTCTGCGTCTCCATACTCCTAGTTTTTTTGCCTGGCGTCAGCGCACAACACCAGGTGGGGTTTACTGCACAATCAAACGTTCCTACTCAATCTTCGTGCAGGAGGACGTACGAAACAGCTTTGAGTTGGCTGCCAGAGCAGCAGATAAAGCGACTGGCGATGACTACGTCAGATGGTTCAATACTTTCAAGACTACGCTTTTAAATATACACTGGTTTAGCCAACAAGATGGGTTCGTTCATGCTGCTTCATACTTGCCGCGGTCGACTTATGCTCCAACTCAATGTTGACAGGCTAGAACAGGAGGTTCAGGGACTAGTCTTTGATTCTTTGGATTTAAGTGGCTCAGAGCGCGATCTGCTCATCCGTGCTTTGAACGCCCTCCAACAGAAAGCAGAAAACGAACAGGCACTAAATCTGTTCAACCAGAGTGCTCTTGATGAAGTCAGTCAAGACGCGGTTTCCCATTTGCTTTTTATCGGAGGGGGGAGTTACCATGGCAAATTCCAGCTTGCCGTTTGCTCGTGAGTTCACAATATGTGATCCTGCCATTACATTGCAACTCAAGCGAACAATCTTCAGGGAGAAGAATGGTGCCGTTGCAGTCTCTACTTCCTATGTCCACTTCAATGTCGATGGGGCGCAATACAGCAGCATTCTCTATGCAGATGGCAAGGTGGAAACAAAGACCACACTCTGTAAGTAGAATGCTTCGAATCGCTGACAGGATGCTGACTTAGTGAGCTTAGCGACCCACGTGCTTGGTTTGAACAGTGAACTATTCAGCAAAGTTCGCGATTCTGTCAAGAAAAAACTTGCGGACAGTGGGGTATCTGAACAGGCGCCCATTTCTGGATTGTAATATGTGAATGCGATGCGTGGCTACCATTGATATATCTAACAAATAAGAATCATTAACCGGACTGGTGGAAACAACTATGTTGCTGAGCGCTGAATCCTGGTCCCATGTTGTTGTGTCCTGGGTTGTGTAGAGCTCACCATACATCGTCATGTTTTTGTTGGTTACAATTTTTTACATGGTCGCTGCACCTGGAAATTGTGTCAGACACTTATCACTACATCGATAGTTGGAAGCCTTGGTGAATCGTGATACCCTCATGCAATCGATAAATCGACGTTATCTCTCCGAGTTCATGTCGTTTCTGCGGCGGGAATATCTAGATTCTATTGCGCAGAGGAATGGGAGAAATGAAGAGCAAAGGCACGAACACTTCCTTATAATCAAAACGGTAGTAGATTTGAATAAAAGCTTGTTAAGCGTTGAGGGGCTCAGTTGTCGAAATAGACAAGTGAAGAACGAATGTAGAATTCGATAGGGATTGAGGAAGAAATCCCTGAGTTTATATACATGAGTAGATACTGCACGGACCAAGAGCATAAAAGGAAACTACTACTCAGTATAGTAAGGAACTGCATAGAAGGTCATGGAATATGACGTATGAAATGACATCATACTAATATCATTGTGGAGCTGATTGCTAAAGAATGTCATGTGATGACAACGTGTTGATACACGTGTAAGTCTGGATCAATCTAGATGTCGGAACATATAGTAACATTTCCAACACTCCCCCTCGTTCTAGAATGGGAGTGTAACAAGTCCCATCGACAAGCGATTTAGTCTCAAATTTTTGCCACATCAAGGATTTTGTAAGACCATCTGCTTTTTGTTTGTCAGTTTGCACATATTCAATACTGAACAAATTATCTTGAACACATTCATGAACAAAGTGCCATTGGATGTCGATATGTTTAGAACGACCATCCGATACAGGATTCTCAGCTATGAAGCGAGCTCCCATATTATCACAATAGAGAATAGTTTTCTCAGTCTTGAGTTTGAGTTCATCAAATAGCATAGCGAGCCATTTGATTTGACATGCAGTATCACAGAGAGCCATATACTCGGCTTCTGTAGAGGAGAGCATGATTGTCTTCTGTTTATGAGAGCACCAAGAAATAAGGGATGATCCAAGGAACATGGCATAACCAGTAGTTGAATGATGAGTGTCTTTATTAGCGGCCCAATCAGAGTCTGCAAAGCCATAGATTCGAGATTCAAGTCCCGAATAATATAAAGCCAATTTTGGGGTAGATGCAATATAGCGAACTATATGCAAGGCTTTATTTCTGTGATCTTCGGTAGGATTCACCATATATTGTGACATGCAAATAACTGCATAGGCTGATATCGGGACGAAGTACGAGAGCCATATAGAGTAATGACCCAATAATAGACTGGTACCTGTGAATCGAAGAGAAGATGTGGCTTGGTAATCTGATGGTGCTTTTTCTGGTTGATATCCCGATGGTAATGGAGTGCAAACATTTCGAGCAGTCTCCATGTTGAAATGTTTGATAACCTTTTTAACATAAGGTATCTGATCGAGATAAAGTTCCTTTTTGGATCGATCACAGTGAATTTGAATGCCAAGATAT